>NW_027332606.1:0-29239 GCF_002575655.3 Aegilops tauschii subsp. strangulata
ATCATTTCATCCACATAGCATGTGCACGAAAGTAGAGAGGGTCACGGCAAAAACTGGATGCACTTCGTGTACAAAACGGACAATCTCTTTCGAAGTATCAGGGTTTCATACGGAAACTCGTCTGTTACAAAGGGATTTCATTTTTTTGAACTTATTGGAACTCCATAGTTTTCCCGTGTTCAAAATGCACAATTCAAAGCCACATCATAAATTTTCAACCCTTTTGACTTCATTTGTTATTTTTCATGCATTTATTGATTATTTTGAGCTATAAGACCCTGAAATTGAAGAGCATTTCAAATGAACTCTGAAAAGGTTGAAAGTTGGCATGGTATCATCATTTGACCCACATAGCATGAGCAAGAAAGTAGAGAGGGTTACGGCAAAAACTGGATGCACTTCGTGTACAAAACGGACAATCTCTTTCGAAGTATCAGGGTTTCATACGAAAACTCATCTGTTACAAAGGGATTTCATTTTTTTGAACTTATTTGAACTCCAGAGTTTTTCTATGTTCAAAATGCACCATTCAAAGCCACATCATCAATTTTCAACCCTTTCTGACTTTATTTGTTATTTTTGATGCATTTACTGAGTATTTTGAGCTATAAGACCCTGAAATTGAAGAGCATTTGAAATGAACTCTAAAAAGGTTGAAAGTTGGCATGGTATCATCATTTGACCCACATAGCATGTGCAAGAAAGTAGAGAGGGTTACGGCAAAAACTGGATGCACTTCGTGTACAAAACGGACAATCTCTTTCGAAGTATCAGGGTTTCATACGGAAACTCGTCTTTTACAAAGGGATTTCATTTTTTGAACTTATTTGAACTCCATAGTTTTTCTGTGTTCAAAATGCACCATTCAAAGCCACATCATCAATTTTCAACCCTTCTGACTTCATTTGTTATTTTTCATGCATTTACTGATTATTTTGAGCTATAAGATCCTAAAATTGAAAAACATTTAAAATGAACTCTGAAAAGGTTGAAAGTTGGCATGGTATCATCATTTCATCCACATAGCATGTGCACGAAAGTAGAGAGGGTCACGGCAAAAACTGGATGTACTTCGTGTACAAAACGGACAATCTCTTTCGAAGTATCAGGGTTTCATACGGAAACTCGTCTGTTACATAGGGATTTCATTTTTTTGAACTTATTGGAACTCCATAGTTTTTCTGTGTTCAAAATGTACCATTCAAAGCCACATCATCAATTTTCAACCCTTCTGACTTCGTTTGTTATTTTTCATGCATTTACTGATTATTTTGAGCTATAAGATCCTAAAATTGAAAAACATTTAAAATGAACTCTTAAAAGGTTGAAAGTTGGCATGGTATCATCATTTCACCCACACAGCATGTGCAAGAAAGTAGAGAGGGTTATGGCAAAAACTGAATGCACTTCGGGTACAAAATGGACAATCTCTTTCGAAGTATCACGGTTTCATACGAAAACTCATCTGTTACAAAGGGATTTCATTTTTTTGAACTTATTTGAACTCCACAATTTTTCTGTGTTCAAAATGCACCATTCAAAGCCACATCATCAATTTTCAACCCTTTCTGACTTCATTTGTTTTTTTCATGCATTTACTGATTATTTTGAGCTGTATGACCCTGAAACTGAAAAGCATTTCAAATGAACTCTGAAAAGGTTGAAAGTTGGCATGGTATCATCCTTTCATCCACATAGCATGTGCACGAAACTAGAGAGGGTCACGGCAAAAACTGGGTGCACTTCGTGTACAAAACGGACAATCTCTTTCGAAGTATCAGGGTTTCATACGGAAACTCGTCTGTTACAAAGGGATTTATTTTTTTTGAACTTATTTGAAGTCCATCATTTTTCTGTGTTCAAAATGCACCATACAAAGCCAGATCATCAATTTTCAACCCTTTCTGACTTCATTTGTTTTTTTCATGCATTTACTGATTATTTTGAGCTGTAAGACCTTGAAATTGAAAAGCATTTCAAATGAACTCTGAAAAGGTTGAGAGTTGGCATGGTATCATCATTTGAGCCACATAGCATGTGCGAGAAAGTAGAGAGGCTTACGGCAAAAACTGGATGCACTTCGTGTACAAAACGGACAATCTCTTTTGAATTATCAGGGTTTCATACGGAAACTCGTCTCTTACAAAGGGATTTCATTTTTTTGAACTTATTTGAAGTCCGTCGTTTTTCTGTGTTCAAAAACGCACCATTCAAAGCCACATCATCAATTTTCAACCCTTTCTGACTTCATTTATTATTTTTCATGCATTTACTGATTATTTTGAGCTATAAGACCCCGAAATTGAAAAGCATTTCAAATGAACTCTGAAAAGGTTGAGAGTTGGCATGGTATCATCATTTGAGCCACATAGCATGTGCGAGAAAGTAGAGAGAGTTATGGCAAAAACTGGATGCACTTCGTGTACAAAACGGACAATCTCTTTCGAAGTATCAGGGTTTCATACGGAAACTCGTCTGTTACATAGGGATTTCATTTTTTTGAACTTATTTGAACTCCATAGTTTTTATGTGTTCAAAAGGCACCATTCAAAGCCACATCATCACTTTTCAACCCTTCTGACTTCATTTGTTATTTTTCATGCATTTACTGATTATTTTGAGCTATAAGACCCTAAAATTGAAAAACATTTAAATGAACTCTGAAAAGGTTGAAAGTTGGCATGGTATCATCATTTCATCCACATAGCATGTGCACGAAAGTAGAGAGGGTCACGGCAAAAACTGGATGCACTTCGTGTACAAAACGGACAATCTCTTTCGAAGTATCAGGGTTTCATACGGAAACTCGTCTGTTACAAAGGGATTTCATTTTTTTGAACTTATTGGAACTCCATAGTTTTCCCGTGTTCAAAATGCACCATTCAAAGCCACAGCATAAATTTTCAACCCTTTTGACTTCATTTGTTATTTTTCATGCATTTACTAATTATTTTGAGCTATAAGACCCTGAAATTGAAGAGCATTTCAAATGAACTCTGAAAAGGTTGAAAGTTGGCATGGTATCATCATTTGACCCACATAGCATGAGCAAGAAATTAGAGAGGGTTACGGCAAAAACTGGATGCACTTCGTGTACAAAACGGACAATCTCTTTCGAAGTATCAGGGTTTCATACGAAAACTCATCTGTTACAAAGGGATTTCATTTTTTGAACTTATTTGAACTCCAGAGTTTTTCTATGTTCAAAATGCACCATTCAAAGCCACATCATCAATTTTCAACCCTTTCTGACTTCATTTGTTATTTTTGATGCATTTACTGAGTATTTTGAGCTATAAGACCCTGAAATTGAAGAGCATTTGAAATGAACTCTAAAAAGGTTGAAAGTTGGCATGGTATCATCATTTGACCCACATAGCATGTGCAAGAAAGTAGAGAGGGTTACGGCAAAAACTGGATGCACTTCGTGTACAAAACGGACAATCTCTTTCGAAGTATCAGAGTTTCATACGGAAACTCGTCTGTTACAAAGGGATTTCATTTTTTGAACTGATTGGAACTCCATAGTTTTTCTGTGTTCAAAATGCACCATTCAAAGCCACATCATCAATTTTCAACCCTTCTGACTTCATTTGTTAATTTTCATGCATTTACAGATTATTTTGAGCTATAAGACCCTGAAATTGAAAAACATTTCAAATGAACTCTGAAAAGGTTGAAAGTTGGCATGGTATCATCATTTCATCCACATAGCATGTGCGCGAAAGTAGAGAGGGTCACGGCAAAAACTGGATGCACTTCGTGTACAAAACGGACAATCTCTTTTGAATTATCAGGGTTTCATACGGAAACTCGTCTCTTACAAAGGGATTTCATTTTTTTGAACTTATTTGAAGTCCGTCGTTTTTCTGTGTTCAAAATGCACCATTCAAAGCCACATCATCAATTTTCAACCCTTTCTGACTTCATTTATTATTTTTCATGCATTTACTGATTATTTTGAGCTATAAGACCCCGAAATTGAAAAGCATTTCAAATGAACTCTGAAAAGGTTGAGAGTTGGCATGGTATCATCATTTGAGCCACATAGCATGTGCGAGAAAGTAGAGAGAGTTACGGCAAAAACTGGATGCACTTCGTGTACAAAACGGACAATCTCTTTCGAAGTATCAGGGTTTCATACGGAAACTCGTCTGTTACGAAGGGATTTCATTTTTTTGAACTTATTTGAACTCCATAGTTTTTATGTGTTCAAAAGGCACCATTCAAAGCCACATCATCACTTTTCAACCCTTCTGACTTCATTTGTTATTTTTCATGCATTTGCTGATTATTTTGAGCTATAAGACCCTAAAATTGAAAAACATTTAAAATGAACTCTGAAAAGGTTGAAAGTTGGCATGGTATCATCATTTCATCCACATAGCATGTGCACGAAAGTAGAGAGGGTCACGGCAAAAACTGGATGCACTTCGTGTACAAAACGGACAATCTCTTTCGAAGTATCAGGGTTTCATACGGAAACTCGTCTGTTACAAAGGGATTTCATTTTTTTGAACTTATTGGAACTCCATAGTTTTCCCGTGTTCAAAATGCACAATTCAAAGCCACATCATAAATTTTCAACCCTTTTGACTTCATTTGTTATTTTTCATGCATTTATTGATTATTTTGAGCTATAAGACCCTGAAATTGAAGAGCATTTCAAATGAACTCTGAAAAGGTTGAAAGTTGGCATGGTATCATCATTTGACCCACATAGCATGAGCAAGAAAGTAGAGAGGGTTACGGCAAAAACTGGATGCACTTCGTGTACAAAACGGACAATCTCTTTCGAAGTATCAGGGTTTCATACGAAAACTCATCTGTTACAAAGGGATTTCATTTTTTTGAACTTATTTGAACTCCAGAGTTTTTCAATGTTCAAAATGCACCATTCAAAGCCACATCATCAATTTTCAACCCTTTCTGACTTTATTTGTTATTTTTGATGCATTTACTGAGTATTTTGAGCTATAAGACCCTGAAATTGAAGAGCATTTGAAATGAACTCTAAAAAGGTTGAAAGTTGGCATGGTATCATCATTTGACCCACATAGCATGTGCAAGAAAGTAGAGAGGGTTACGGCAAAAACTGGATGCACTTCGTGTACAAAACGGACAATCTCTTTCGAAGTATCAGGGTTTCATACGGAAACTCGTCTTTTACAAAGGGATTTCATTTTTTTGAACTTATTTGAACTCCATAGTTTTTCTGTGTTCAAAATGCACCATTCAAAGCCACATCATCAATTTTCAACCCTTCTGACTTCATTTGTTATTTTTCATGCATTTACTGATTATTTTGAGCTATAAGATCCTAAAATTGAAAAACATTTAAAATGAACTCTGAAAAGGTTGAAAGTTGGCATGGTATCATCATTTCATCCACATAGCATGTGCACGAAAGTAGAGAGGGTCACGGCAAAAACTGGATGTACTTCGTGTACAAAACGGACAATCTCTTTCGAAGTATCAGGGTTTCATACGGAAACTCGTCTGTTACATAGGGATTTCATTTTTTTGAACTTATTGGAACTCCATAGTTTTTCTGTGTTCAAAATGTACCATTCAAAGCCACATCATCAATTTTCAACCCTTCTGACTTCGTTTGTTATTTTTCATGCATTTACTGATTATTTTGAGCTATAAGATCCTAAAATTGAAAAACATTTAAAATGAACTCTTAAAAGGTTGAAAGTTGGCATGGTATCATCATTTCACCCACACAGCATGTGCAAGAAAGTAGAGAGGGTTATGGCAAAAACTGAATGCACTTCGGGTACAAAACGGACAATCTCTTTCGAAGTATCACGGTTTCATACGAAAACTCATCTGTTACAAAGGGATTTCATTTTTTTGAACTTATTTGAACTCCACAATTTTTCTGTGTTCAAAATGCACCATTCAAAGCCACATCATCAATTTTCAACCCTTTCTGACTTCATTTGTTTTTTTTCATGCATTTACTGATTATTTTGAGCTGTATGACCCTGAAATTGAAAAGCATTTCAAATGAACTCTGAAAAGGTTGAAAGTTGGCATGGTATCATCCTTTCATCCACATAGCATGTGCACGAAACTAGAGAGGGTCACGGCAAAAACTGGGTGCACTTCGTGTACAAAACGGACAATCTCTTTCGAAGTATCAGGGTTTCATACGGAAACTCGTCTGTTACAAAGGGATTTATTTTTTTTGAACTTATTTGAAGTCCATCATTTTTCTGTGTTCAAAATGCACCATTCAAAGCCAGATCATCAATTTTCAACCCTTTCTGACTTCATTTGTTTTTTCATGCATTTACTGATTATTTTGAGCTGTAAGACCTTGAAATTGAAAAGCATTTCAAATGAACTCTGAAAAGGTTGAGAGTTGGCATGGTATCATCATTTGAGCCACATAGCATGTGCGAGAAAGTAGAGAGGCTTACGGCAAAAACTGGATGCACTTCGTGTACAAAACGGACAATCTCTTTTGAATTATCAGGGTTTCATACGGAAACTCGTCTCTTACAAAGGGTTTTCATTTTTTTGAACTTATTTGAAGTCCGTCGTTTTTCTGTGTTCAAAATGCACCATTCAAAGCCACATCATCAATTTTCAACCCTTTCTGACTTCATTTATTATTTTTCATGCATTTACTGATTATTTTGAGCTATAAGACCCCGAAATTGAAAAGCATTTCAAATGAACTCTGAAAAGGTTGAAAGTTGGCATGGTATCATCATTTGACCCACATAGCATGAGCAAGAAAGTAGAGAGGGTTACGGCAAAAACTGGATGCACTTCGTGTACAAAACGGACAATCTCTTTCGAAGTATCAGGGTTTCATACGAAAACTCATCTGTTACAAAGGGATTTCATTTTTTTGAACTTATTTGAACTCCAGAGTTTTTCTATGTTCAAAATGCACCATTCAAAGCCACATCATCAATTTTCAACCCTTTCTGACTTCATTTGTTATTTTTGATGCATTTACTGAGTATTTTGAGCTATAAGACCCTGAAATTGAAGAGCATTTGAAATGAACTCTAAAAAGGTTGAAAGTTGGCATGGTATCATCATTTGACCCACATAGCATGTGCAAGAAAGTAGAGAGGGTTACGGCAAAAACTGGATGCACTTCGTGTACAAAACGGACAATCTCTTTCGAAGTATCAGAGTTTCATACGGAAACTCGTCTGTTACAAAGGGATTTCATTTTTTGAACTGATTGGAACTCCATAGTTTTTCTGTGTTCAAAATGCACCATTCAAAGCCACATCATCAATTTTCAACCCTTCTGACTTCATTTGTTAATTTTCATGCATTTACAGATTATTTTGAGCTATAAGACCCTGAAATTGAAAAACATTTCAAATGAACTCTGAAAAGGTTGAAAGTTGGCATGGTATCATCATTTCATCCACATAGCATGTGCGCGAAAGTAGAGAGGGTCACGGCAAAAACTGGATGCACTTCGTGTACAAAACGGACAATCTCTTTTGAATTATCAGGGTTTCATACGGAAACTCGTCTCTTACAAAGGGATTTCATTTTTTTGAACTTATTTGAAGTCCGTCGTTTTTCTGTGTTCAAAATGCACCATTCAAAGCCACATCATCAATTTTCAACCCTTTCTGACTTCATTTATTATTTTTCATGCATTTACTGATTATTTTGAGCTATAAGACCCCGAAATTGAAAAGCATTTCAAATGAACTCTGAAAAGGTTGAGAGTTGGCATGGTATCATCATTTGTGCCACATAGCATGTGCGAGAAAGTAGAGAGAGTTACGGCAAAAACTGGATGCACTTCGTGTACAAAACGGACAATCTCTTTCGAAGTATCAGGGTTTCATACGGAAACTCGTCTGTTACAAAGGGATTTCATTTTTTTGAACTTATTTGAACTCCATAGTTTTTATGTGTTCAAAAGGCACCATTCAAAGCCACATCATCACTTTTCAACCCTTCTGACTTCATTTGTTATTTTTCATGCATTTACTGATTATTTTGAGCTATAAGACCCTAAAATTGAAAACATTTAAAATGAACTCTGAAAAGGTTGAAAGTTGGCATGGTATCATCATTTCATCCACATAGCATGTGCACGAAAGTAGAGAGGGTCACGGCAAAAACTGGATGCACTTCGTGTATAAAACGGACAATCTCTTTCGAAGTATCAGGGTTTCATACGGAAACTCGTCTGTTACAAAGGGATTTCATTTTTTTGAACTTATTGGAACTCCATAGTTTTCCCGTGTTCAAAATGCACCATTCAAAGCCACATCATAAATTTTCAACCCTTTTGACTTCATTTGTTATTTTTCATGCATTTACTAATTATTTTGAGCTATAAGACCCTGAAATTGAAGAGCATTTCAAATGAACTCTGAAAAGGTTGAAAGTTGGCATAGTATCATCATTTGACCCACATAGCATGAGCAAGAAAGTAGAGAGGGTTACGGCAAAAACTGGATGCACTTCGTGTACAAAACGGACAATCTCTTTCGAAGTATCAGGGTTTCATACGAAAACTCATCTGTTACAAAGGGATTTCATTTTTTTGAACTTATTTGAACTCCAGAGTTTTTCTATGTTCAAAATGCACCATTCAAAGCCACATCATCAATTTTCAACCCTTTCTGACTTCATTTGTTATTTTTGATGCATTTACTGAGTATTTTGAGCTATAAGACCCTGAAATTGAAGAGCATTTGAAATGAACTCTAAAAAGGTTGAAAGTTGGCATGGTATCATCATTTGACCCACATAGCATGTGCAAGAAAGTAGAGAGGGTTACGGCAAAAACTGGATGCACTTCGTGTACAAAACGGACAATCTCTTTCGAAGTATCAGAGTTTCATACGGAAACTCGTCTGTTACAAAGGGATTTCATTTTTTTGAACTGATTGGAACTCCATAGTTTTTCTGTGTTCAAAATGCACCATTCAAAGCCACATCATCAATTTTCAACCCTTCTGACTTCATTTGTTAATTTTCATGCATTTACAGATTAGTTTGAGCTATAAGACCCTGAAATTGAAAAACATTTCAAATGAACTCTGAAAAGGTTGAAAGTTGGCATGGTATCATCATTTCATCCACATAGCATGTGCGCGAAAGTAGAGAGGGTCACGGCAAAAACTGGATGCACTTCGTGTAAAAAACGGACAATCTCTTTCGAAGTATCAGGGTTTCATACGGAAACTCGTCTGTCACGAAGGGATTTCATTTTTTGAACTTATTTGAAGTCCGTCGTTTTTCTGTGTTCAAAATGCGCCATTCAAAGCCACATCATCAATTTTCAACCCTTTCTGACTTCATTTGTGATTTTTCATGCATTTACTGATTATTTTGAGCTATATGACCCTGAAATTGAAAAGCATTTCAAATGAACTCTGAAAAGGTTGAAAGTTGGCATGGTATCATCATTTGACCCACATAGCATGTGCAAAATTGCAGAGAGGGTTACGGCAAAAACTGGATGCACTTCGTGTACAAAACGGACAATCTCTTTCGAAGTATGAGGGTTTCATACGGAAACTCGTCTGTTAGAAAGGGATTTCATTTTTTGAACTTATTTGAACTCCAGAGTTTTTCTATGTTCAAAATGCACCATTAAAGCCACATCAGCAATTTTCAACCCTTTCTAACTTCATTTGTTATTTTTGATGCATTTACTGAATATTTTGAGCTATAAGACCCTGAAATTGAAGAGCATTTCAAATGAACTCTAAAAAGGTTGAAAGTTGGCATGGTATCATCATTTGACCCACATAGCATGTGCAAGAAAGTAGAGAGGGTTACGGCAAAAAATGGATGCACTTCGTGTACAAAACGGACAATCTCTTTCGAAGTATCAGGGTTTCATACGGAAACTCGTCTGTTACAAAGGGATTTCATTTTTTTTGAACTTATTTGAACTCCAGAATTTTATGTGTTCAAAGAGCACCATTCAAAGCCACATCATCAATTTTCAACCCTTTCTAACTTCATTTGTTATTTTTGATGCATTTACTGAATATTTTGAGCTATAAGACCCTGAAATTGAAGAGCATTTCAAATGAACTCTAGAAAGGTTGAAAGTTGGCATGGAATCATCATTTGACCCACATAGCATGTGCAAGAAAGTAGAGAGGGTTACGGCAAAAACTGGATGCACTTCGTGTACAAAACGGACAATCTCTTTCGAAGTATCAGGGTTTCATACGGAAACTCGTCTGTTACAAAGGGATTTCATTTTTTTGAACTTATTTGAACTCCATAGTTTTTCTGTGTTCAAAAGGCACCATTCAAATCCACATCATCAATTTTCAACCCTTCTGACTTCATTTGTTATTTTTCATGCATTTACTGATTATTTTGAGCTATAAGACCCTAAAATTGAAAAACATTTAAAATCAACTATGAAAAGGTTGAAAGCTGGCATGGTATCATCATTTCATCCACATAGCATGTGCACGAAAGTAGAGAGGGTCACGACAAAAACTGGATGCACTTCGTGTACAAAATGGACAATCTCTTTCGAAGTATCAGGGTTTCATACGGAAACTCGTCTCTTACAAAGGGATTTCATTTTTTTGAACTTATTTGAACTCCACAATTTTTATGTGTTCAAAATGCACCATTCAAAGCCACATCATCAATTTTCAACCCTTTCTGACTTCATTTATTATTTTTCATGCATTTACTAATTATTTTGAGCTATAAGACCCTGAAATTGAAAAGCATTTCAAATGAACTCTGAAAAGGTTGAGAGTTGGCATGGTATCATCATTTGAGCCACATAGCATATGCGAGAAAGTAGAGAGGGTTACAGCAAAAACTGATGCACTTCGTGTACAAAACGGACAATCTCTTTTGAAGTATCAGGGTTTCATACGGAAACTCGTCTGTTACAAAGGGATTTATTTTTTTGAACTTATTTGAACTCCATAGTTTTTCTGTGTTCAAAATGCACCATTCAAAGCCACATCATCAATTTTCAACCCTTCTGACTTCATTTGTTATTTTTCATGCATTTACTGATTATTTTGAGCTATAAGATCCTAAAATTGAAGAACATTTAAAATGAACTCTGAAAAGGTTGAAAGTTGGCATGGTATCATCATTTCATCCACATAGCATGTGCACGAAAGTAGAGAGGGTCACGACAAAAACTGGATGTACTTCGTGTACAAAACGGACAATCTCTTTCGAAGTATCAGGGTTTCATACGGAAACTCGTCTGTTACATAGGGATTTCATTTTTTTGAACTTATTGGAACTCCATAGTTTTTCTGTGTTCAAAATGCACCATTCAAAGCCACATCATCAATTTTCAACCCTTCTGACTTCATTTGTTATTTTTCATGCATTTACTGATTATTTTGAGCTATAAGATCCTAAAATTGAAAAACATTTAAAATGAACTCTGAAAAGGTTGAAAGTTGGCATGGTATCATCATTTCATCCACATAGCATGTGCACGAAAGTAGAGAGGGTCACGGCAAAAACTGGATGTACTTCGTGTACAAAACGGACAATCTCTTTCGAAGTATCAGGGTTTCATACGGAAACTCGTCTGTTACATAGGGATTTCATTTTTTTGAACTTATTGGAACTCCATAGTTTTTCCGTGTTCAAAATGCACCATTCAAAGCCACATCATCAATTTTCAACCCTTCTGACTTCATTTGTTATTTTTCATGCATTTACTGATTATTTTGAGCTATAAGATCCTAAAATTGAAAAACATTTAAAATGAACTCTGAAAAGGTTGAAAGTTGGCATGGTATCATCATTTCACCCACATAGCATGTGCAAGAAAGTAGAGAGGGTTATGGCAAAAACTGAATGCACTTCGGGTACAAAACGGAGAATCTCTTTCGAAGTATCACGGTTTCATACGAAAACTCATCTGTTACAAAGGGATTTCATTTTTTTGAACTTATTTGAACTCCACAATTTTTTTGTGTTCAAAATGCACCATTCAAAGCCACATCATCAATTTTCAACCCTTTCTGACTTCATTTGTTATTTTTCATGCATTTACTGATTATTTTGAGCTGTATGACCCTGAAATTGAAAAGCATTTCAAATGAACTCTGAAATAGTTGAAAGTTGGCATGGTATCATCCTTTCATCCACATAGCATGTGCACGAAACTAGAGAGGGTCACGGCAAAAATTGGGTGCACTTCGTGTACAAAACGGACAATCTCTTTCGAAGTATCAGGGTTTCATACGGAAACTCGTCTGTTACAAAGGGATTTATTTTTTTTGAACTTATTTGAACTCCATCATTTTTCTGTGTTCAAAATGCACCATTCAAAGCCAGATCATCAATTTTCAACCCTTTCTGACTTCATTTGTTTTTTTCATGCATTTACTGATTATTTTGAGCTGTAAGACCTTGAAATTGAAAAGCATTTCAAATGAACTCTGAAATGGTTGAGAGTTGGCATGGTATCATCATTTGAGCCACATAGCATGTGCGAGAAAGTAGAGAGGCTTACGGCAAAAACTGGATGCACTTCGTGTACAAAACGGACATTCTCTTTTGAAGTATCAGGGTTTCATACGGAAACTCGTCTCTTACAAAGGGATTTCATTTTTTTGAACTTATTTGAAGTCCGTCGTTTTTCTGTGTTCAAAATGCACCATTCAAAGCCACATCATCAATTTTCAACCCTTTCTGACTTCATTTATTATTTTTCATGCATTTACTGATTATTTTGAGCTATAAGACCCCGAAATTGAAAAGCATTTCAAATGAACTCTGAAAAGGTTGAGAGTTGGCATGGTATCATCATTTGAGCCACATAGCATGTGCGAGAAAGTAGAGAGAGTTACGGCAAAAACTGGATGCACTTCGTGTACAAAACGGACAATCTCTTTCGAAGTATCAGGGTTTCATACGGAAACTCGTCTGTTACAAAGGGATTTCATTTTTTTGAACTTTTTTGAACTCCATAGTTTTTCTGTGTTCAAAAGGCACCATTCAAAGCCACATCATCAATTTTCAACCCTTCTGACTTCATTTGTTATTTTTCATGCATTTACTGATTATTTTGAGCTATAAGACCCTAAAATTGAAAAACATTTAAAATGAACTCTGAAAAGGTTGAAAGTTGGCATGGTATCATCATTTCATCCACATAGCATGTGCACGAAAGTAGAGAGGGTCACGGCAAAAACTGGATGCACTTCGTGTACAAAACGGACAATCTCTTTCGAAGTATCAGGGTTTCATATGGAAACTCGTCTGTTACAAAGGGATTTCATTTTTTTGAACTTATTGGAACTCCATAGTTTTCCCGTGTTCAAAATGCACCATTCAAAGCCACATCATAAATTTTCAACCCTTTTGACTTCATTTGTTATTTTTCATGCATTTACTGATTATTTTGAGCTATAAGACCCTGAAATTGAAGAGCATTTCAAATGAACTCTGAAAAGGTTGAAAGTTGGCATGGTATCATCATTTGACCCACATAGCATGAGCAAGAAAGTAGAGAGGGTTACGGCAAAAACTGGATGCACTTCGTGTACAAAACGGACAATCTCTTTCGAAGTATCAGGGTTTCATACGAAAACTCATCTGTTACAAAGGGATTTCATTTTTTTGAACTTATTTGAACTCCAGAGTTTTTCTATGTTCAAAATGCACCATTCAAAGCCACATCATCAATTTTCAACCCTTTCTGACTTCATTTGTTATTTTTGATGCATTTACTAAGTATTTTGAGCTATAAGACCCTGAAATTGAAGAGCATTTGAAATGAACTCTAAAAAGGTTGAAAGTTGGCATGGTATCATCATTTGACCCACATAGCATGTGCAAGAAAGTAGAGAGGGTTACGGCAAAAACTGGATGCACTTCGTGTACAAAACGGACAATCTCTTTCGAAGTATCAGAGTTTCATACGGAAACTCGTCTGTTACAAAGGGATTTCATTTTTTTGAACTGATTGGAACTCCATAGTTTTTCTGTGTTCAAAATGCACCATTCAAAGCCACATCATCAATTTTCAACCCTTCTGACTTCATTTGTTAATTTTCATGCATTTACTGATTATTTTGAGCTATAAGACCCTGAAATTGAAAAACATTTCAAATGAACTCTGAAAAGGTTGAAAGTTGGCATGGTATCATCATTTCATCCACATAGCATGTGCGCGAAAGTAGAGAGGGTCACGGCAAAAACTGGATGCACTTCGTGTACAAAACGGACAATCTCTTTCGAAGTATCAGGGTTTCATACGGAAACTCGTCTGTCACGAAGGGATTTCATTTTTTGAACTTATTTGAAGTCCGTCGTTTTTCTGTGTTCAAAATGCGCCATTCAAAGCCACATCATGAATTTTCAACCCTTTCTGACTTCATTTGTGATTTTTCATGCATTTACTGATTATTTTGAGCTATATGACCCTGAAATTGAAAAGCATTTCAAATGAACTCTGAAAAGGTTGAAAGTTAGCATGGTATCATCATTTGACCCACATAGCATGTGCAAGAATGCAGAGAGGGTTACGGCAAAAACTGGATGCACTTCGTGTACAAAACGGACAATCTCTTTCGAAGTATCAGGGTTTCATACGGAAACTCGTCTGTTACAAAGGGATTTCATTTTTTTTGAAGTTATTTGAACTCCAGAGTTTTTATGTGTTCAAAGAGCACCATTCAAAGCCACATCATCAATTTTCAGCCCTTTCTAACTTCATTTGTTATTTTTGATGCATTTACTGAATATTTTGAGCTATAAGACCCTGAAATTGAAGAGCATTTCAAATGAACTCTAGAAAGGTTGAAAGTTGGCATGGTATCATCATTTGACCCACATAGCATGTGCAAGAAAGTAGAGAGGGTTACGGCAAAAACTGGATGCACTTCGTGTACAAAACGGACAATCTCTTTCGAAGTATCAGGGTTTCATACGGAAACTCGTCTGTTACAAAGGGATTTCATTTTTTTGAACTTATTTGAACTCCATAGTTTTTCTGTGTTCAAAATGCACCATTCAAAGCCACATCATCAATTTTCAGCCCTTCTGACTTCATTTGTTATTTTTCATGCATTTACTGATTATTTTGAGCTATAAGACCCTAAAATTGAAAAACATTTAAAATCAACTATGAAAAGGTTGAAAGCTGGCATGGTATCATCATTTCATCCACATAGCATGTGCACGAAAGTAGAGAGGGTCACGACAAAAACTGGATGCACTTCGTGTACAAAATGGACAATCTCTTTCGAAGTATCAGGGTTTCATACGGAAACTCGTCTCTTACAAAGGGATTTCATTTTTTTGAACTTATTTGAACTCCACAATTTTTATGTGTTCAAAATGCACCATTCAAAGCCACATCATCAATTTTCAACCCTTTCTGACTTCATTTATTATTTTTCATGCATTTACTAATTATTTTGAGCTATAAGACCCTGAAATTGAAAAGCATTTCAAATGAACTCTGAAAAGGTTGAGAGTTGGCATGGTATCATCATTTGAGCCACATAGCATGTGCGAGAAAGTAGAGAGGGTTACGGCAAAAACTGGATGCACTTCGTGTACAAAACGGACAATCTCTTTTGAAGTATCAGGGTTTCATACGGAAACTCGTCTGTTACAAAGGGATTTCATTTTTTTGAACTTATTTGAACTCCATAGTTTTTCTGTGTTCAAAATGCACCATTCAAAGCCACATCATCAATTTTCAACCCTTCTGACTTCATTTGTTATTTTTCATGCATTTACTGATTATTTTGAGCTATAAGATCCTAAAATTGAATAACATTTAAAATGAACTCTGAAAAGGTTGAAAGTTGGCATGGTATCATCATTTCATCCACATAGCATGTGCACGAAAGTAGAGAGGGTCACGGCAAAAACTGGATGTACTTCGTGTACAAAACGGACAATCTCTTTCGAAGTATTAGGGTTTCATACGGAAACTCGTCTGTTACATAGGGATTTATTTTTTTTGAACTTATTTGAAGTCCATCATTTTTCTGTGTTCAAAATGCACCATTCAAAGCCAGATCATCAATTTTCAACCCTTTCTGACTTCATTTGTTTTTTTCATGCATTTACTGATTATTTTGAGCTGTAAGACCTTGAAATTGAAAAGCATTTCAAATGAACTCTGAAATGGTTGAGAGTTGGCATGGTATCATCATTTGAGCCACATAGCATGTGCGAGAAAGTAGAGAAGCTTACGGCAAAAACTGGATGCACTTCGTGTACAAAACGGACATTCTCTTTCGAAGTATCTGGGTTTCATACGGAAACTCGTCTGTTACAAAGGGATTTCATTTTTTTGAACTTATTTGAACTCCACAATTTTTATGTGTACAAAATGCACCATTCAAAGCGACATCATCAATTTTCAACCCTTTGTGACTTCATTTGTTATTTTTCATGCATTTACTGAATATTTTGAGCTATAAGACCCTGAAATTGAAGAGCATTTCAAATGAACTCTGAAAAGGTTGAAAGTTGGCATGGTATCATCATTTCATCCACATAGCATGTGCACGAAAGTAGAGATGGTCACGGCAAAAACTGGATGCACTTCGTGTACAAAACGGACAATCTCTTTCGAAGTATCAGGGTTTCATAGGGAAACTCGTCTGTTACAAAGGGATTTCATTTTTTTGAACTTATTGGAACTCCATAGTTTTCCCGTGTTCAAAATGCACCATTCAAAGCCACATCATAAATTTTCAACCCTTTTGACTTCATTTGTTATTTTTCATGCATTTACTGATTATTTTGAGCTATAAGACCCTGAAATTGAAGAGCATTTCAAATGAACTCTGAAAAGGTTGAAAGTTGGCATGGTATCATCATTTGACGCACATAGCATGAGCAAGAAAGTAGAGAGGGTTACGGCAAAAACTGGATGCACTTCGTGTACAAAACGGACAATCTCTTTCGAAGTATCAGGGTTTCATACGAAAACTCATCTGTTACAAAGGGATTTCATTTTTTTGAACTTATTTGAACTCCAGAGTTTTTCTATGTTCAAAATGCACCATTCAAAGCCACATCATCAATTTTCAACCCTTTCTGACTTCATTTGTTATTTTTGATGCATTTACTAAGTATTTTGAGCTATAAGACCCTGAAATTGAAGAGCATTTGAAATGAACTCTAAAAAGGTTGAAAGTTGGCATGGTATCATCATTTGACCCACATAGCATGTGCAAGAAAGTAGAGAGGGTTACGGCAAAAACTGGATGCACTTCGTGTACAAAACGGACAATCTCTTTCGAAGTATCAGAGTTTCATACGGAAACTCGTCTGTTACAAAGGGATTTCATTTTTTTGAACTGATTGGAACTCCATAGTTTTTCTGTGTTCAAAATGCACCATTCAAAGCCACATCATCAATTTTCAACCCTTTCTGACTTCATTTGTTAATTTTCATGCATTTACTGATTATTTTGAGCTATAAGACCCTGAAATTGAAAAACATTTCAAATGAACTCTGAAAAGGTTGAAAGTTGGCATGGTATCATCATTTCATCCACATAGCATGTGCGCGAAAGTAGAGAGGGTCACGGCAAAAACTGGATGCACTTCGTGTACAAAACGGACAATCTCTTTCGAAGTATCAGGGTTTCATACGGAAACTCGTCTGTCACGAAGGGATTTCATTTTTTGAACTTATTTGAAGTCCGTCGTTTTTCTGTGTTCAAAATGCGCCATTCAAAGCCACATCATCAATTTTCAACCCTTTCTGACTTCATTTGTGATTTTTCATGCATTTACTGATTATTTTGAGCTATATGACCCTGAAATTGAAAAGCATTTCAAATGAACTCTAAAAAGGTTGAAAGTTGGCATGGTATCATCATTTGACCCACATAGCATGTGCAAGAACGCAGAGAGGGTTACGGCAAAAACTGGATGCACTTCGTGTACAAAACGGACAATCTCTTTCGAAGTATGAGGGTTTCATACGGAAACTCGTCTGTTAGAAAGGGATTTCATTTTTTTGAACTTATTTGAACTCCAGAGTTTTTCTATGTTCAAAATGCACCATTAAAGCCACATCAGCAATTTTCAACCCTTTCTAACTTCATTTGTTATTTTTGATGCATTTACTGAATATTTTGAGCTATAAGACCCTGAAATTGAAGAGCATTTCAAATGAACTCTAAAAAGGTTGAAAGTTGGCATGGTATCATCATTTGACCCACATAGCATGTGCAAGAAAGTAGAGAGGGTTACGGCAAAAAATGGATGCACTTCGTGTACAAAACGGACAATCTCTTTCGAAGTATCTGGGTTTCATACGGAAACTCGTCTGTTACAAAGGGATTTCATTTTTTTTGAACTTATTTGAACTCCAGAGTTTTTATGTGTTCAAAGAGCACCATTCAAAGCCACATCATCAATTTTCAACCCTTTCTAACTTCATTTGTTATTTTTGATGCATTTACTGAATATTTTGAGCTATAAGACCCTGAAATTGAAGAGGATTTCAAATGAACTCTAGAAAGGTTGAAAGTTGGCATGGTATCATCATTTGACCCACATAGCATGTGCAAGAAAGTAGAGAGGGTTACGGCAAAAACTGGATGCACTTCGTGTACAAAACGGACAATCTCTTTCGAAGTATCAGGGTTTCATACGGAAACTCGTCTGTTACAAAGGGATTTCATTTTTTTGAACTTATTTGAACTCCATAGTTTTTCTGTGTTCAAAATGCACCATTCAAATCCACATCATCAATTTTCAACCCTTCTGACTTCATTTGTTATTTTTCATGCATTTACTGAATATTTTGAGCTGTATGACCCTGAAATTGAAAAACATTTAAAATCAACTATGAAAAGGTTGAAAGCTGGCATGGTATCATCATTTCATCCACATAGCATGTGCACGAAAGTAGAGAGGGTCACGACAAAAACTGGATGCACTTCGTGTACAAAATGGACAATCTCTTTCGAAGTATCAGGGTTTCATACGGAAACTCATCTGTTACAAAGGGATTTCATTTTTTGAACTTATTTGAAATCCGTCCTTTTTCTGTGTTCAAAATGCACCATTCAAAGCCACATCATCAATTTTCAACCCTTTCTGACTTCAGTTATTATTTTTCATGCATTTACTAATTATTTTGAGCTATAAGACCCTGAAATTGAAAAGCATTTCAAATGAACTCTGAAAAGGTTGAGAGTTGGCATGGTATCATCATTTGAGCCACATAGCATGTGCGAGAAAGTAGAGAGGGTTACGGCAAAAACTGGATGCACTTCGTGTACAAAACGGACAATCTCTTTCGAAGTATCAGGGTTTCATACGGAAACTCGTCTCTTACAAAGGGATTTCATTTTTTTTGAACTTATTTGAACTCCACAATTTTTATGTGTTCAAAATGCACCATTCAAATCCACATGATCAATTTTCAACCATTTCTGACTTCATTTATTATTTTTCATGCATTTACTAATTATTTTGAGCTATAAGACCCTGAAATTGAAAAGCATTTCAAATGAACTCTGAAAAGGTTGAGAGTTGGCATGGTATCATCATTTGAGCCACATAGCATGTGCGAGAAAGTAGAGAGGGTTACGGCAAAAACTGGATGCACTTCGTGTACAAAACGGACAATTTCTTTCGAAGTATCAGGGTTTCATACTGAAACTCGTCTCTTACAAAGGGATTTCATTTTTTTGAACTTATTTGAACTTCATAGTTTTTCTGTGTTCAAAATGCACCATTCAAAGCCACATCATCAATTTTCAACCCTTCTGACTTCAGTTGTTATTTTTCATGCATTTACTGATTATTTTGAGCTATAAGACCCTGAAATTGAAAAACATTTCTAATGAACTCTGAAAAGGTTGAAAGCTGGCATGGTATCATCATTTCATCTAGATAGCATGTGCACGAAAGTAGAGAGGGTCACGGCAAAAACTGGATGCACTTCGTGTACAAAACGGACAATCTCTTTCGAAGTATCAGGGTTTCATACGGAAACTCGTCTGTTACAAAGGGATTTCATTTTTTTGAACTTATTTGAACTCCATAGTTTTTCTGTGTTCAAAATGCACCATTCAAATCCACATCATCAATTTTCAACCCTTTCTGACTTCATTTATTATTTTTCATGCATTTACTAATTATTTTGAGCTATCAGACCCTGAAATTGAAAAGCATTTCAAATGAACTCTGAAAAGGTTGAGAGTTGGCGTGGTATCATCATTTGAGCCACATAGCATGTGCGAGAAAGTAGAGAGGGTTACGGCAAAAACTGGATGCACTTCGTGTACAAAACGGACAATCTCTTTCGAAGTATCAGGGTTTCATACGGAAACTCGTCTCTTACAAAGGGATTTCATTTTTTTGAACTTATTTGAACTCCACAATTTTTATGTGTTCAAAATGCACCATTCAAAGCCACATCATCAATTTTCAACCCTTTCTGACTTCATTTGTTATTTTTCATGCATTAACTGAATATTTTGAGCTGTATGACCCTGAAATTGAAAAGCATTTCAAATGAACTCTGAAAAGGTTGAAAGCTGCCATGGTATCATCATTTCAACCACATAGCATGTGCAAGAAAGTACGGAGGGTTAAGGCAAATACTGGATGCACTTCGTGTACAAAACGGACAATCTCTTTCGAAGTATCAGGGTTTCATACGGAAACTCGTCTGTTACAAAGGGATTTCATTTTTTTGAACTTATTTGAACTCCAGAGTTTTTCTGTGTTCAAAGAGCACCATTCAAATCCACATCAACAATTTTCAACCCTTTCTAACTTCATTTATTATTTTTGATGCATTTACTGAATATTTTGAGCTGTATGACCCTGAAATTGAAGAGCATTTCAAATGAACTCTGAAAACGTTGAAAGTTGGCATGGTATCATCATTTGACCCACATAGCATGTGCAAGAAAGTAGAGAGGGTTACGGCAAAAACTGGATAAACTTCGTGTACAAAACGGACAATCTCTTTCGAAGTATTAGGGTTTCATACGGAAACTCGTCTGTTACAAAGGGATTTCATTTTTTGAACTTATTTGAACTCCATAGTTTTTCCGTGTTCAAAATGCACCATTCAAAGCCACATCATCAATTTTCAACCCTTTCTGACTTCATTTGTTATTTTTCATGCATTTACTGATTCTTTTGAGCTATAAGACCCTAAAATTGAAAAACATTTAAAATCAACTCTGAAAAGGTTGAAAGTTGGCATGGTATCATCATTTGACCCACATAGCATGTGCAAGAAAGCAGAGAGGTTACAGCAAAAACTGGATGCACTTCGTGTACAAAACGGACAATGTCTTTCGAAGTATCAGGGTTTCATACGGAAACTCGTCTGTTACAAAGGGATTTCATTTTTTTGAACTTATTTGAACTCCATAGTTTTTCTGTGTTCAAAATGCACCATTCAAAGCCACATCATCAATTTTCAACCCTTCTGACTTCAGTTGTTATTTTTCATGCATTTACTAATTATTTTGAGCTATAAGACCCTGAAATTGAAAAACATTTCTAATGAACTCTGAAAAGGTTGAAAGTTGGCATGGTATCATCATTTCATCTAGATAGCATGTGCACGAAAGTAGAGAGGGTCACGGCAAAAACTGGATGCACTTCGTGTACAAAACGGACAATCTCTTTCGAAGTATCAGGGTTTCATACGGAAACTCGTCTGTTACAAAGGGATTTCATTTTTTTTGAACTTATTTGAACTCCAGAGTTTTTCTATGTTCAAAGAGCACCATTCAAAGCCACATCATCAATTTTCAACCCTTTCTAACTTCATTTGTTATTTTTGATGCATTTACTGAATATTTTGAGCTATAAGACCCTGAAATTGAAGAGCATTTCAAATGAACTATGAAAAGGTTGAAAGTTGGCATGGTATCATCATTTGACCCACATAGCATGTTCAAGAATGCAGAGAGGGTTACGGCAAAAACTGGATGCACTTCGTGTACAAAACAGACAATCTCTTTCGAAGTATCAGGGTTTCATACGGAAACTCGTCTGTTACAAAGGGATTTCATTTTTTTGAACTTATTTGAACTCCATAGTTTTCCCGTGTTCAAAATGCACCATTCAAATCCACATCATCAATTTTCAACCCTTCTGACTTCATTTATTATTTTTCATGCATTTACTGATTATTTTGAGCTATAAGACCCTAAAATTGAAAAACATTTAAAATGAACTCTGAAAAGGTTGAAAGTTGGCATGGTATCATCATTTCATCCACATAGCATGTGCACGAAAGTAGAGATGGTCACGGCAAAAACTGGATGCACTTCGTGTACAAAACGGACAATCTCTTTCGAAGTATCAGGGTTTCATACGGAAACTCATCTGTTACAAAGGGATTTCATTTTTTGAACTTATTTGAAGTCCGTCCTTTTTCTGGGTTCAAAATGCACCATTCAAAGCCACATCATGAATTTTCAACCCTTTCTGACTTCATTTATTATTTTTCATGCATTTACTGATTATTTTGAGCTATAAGACCCTGAAATTGAAAAGCATTTAAAATGAACTCTGAAAAGGTTGAGAGTTGGCATGGTATCATCATTTGAGCCACATAGCATGTGCGAGAAAGTAGAGAGGGTTACGGCAAAAACTGGATGCACTTCGTGTACAAAACGGACAATCTCTTTCGAAGTATCAGGGTTTCATACGGAAACTCGTCTCTTACAAAGGGATTTCATTTTTTTGAACTTATTTGAACTCCACAATTTTTATGTGTTCAACATGCACCATTCAAAGCCACATCATCAATTTTCAACCCTTTCTGACTTCATTTGTTATTTTTCATGCATTAACTGAATATTTTGAGCTGTATGACCCTGAAATTGAAAAGCATTTCAAATGAACTCTGAAAAGGTTGAAAGTTGCCATGGTATCATCATTTCACCCACATAGCATGTGCAAGAAAGTAGAGAGGGTTAAGGCAAATACTGGATGCACTTCGTGTACAAAACGGACAATGTCTTTCGAAGTATCAGGGTTTCATACGGAAACTCGTCTGTTACAAAGGGATTTCATTTTTTTGAACTTATTTGAACTCCAGAGTTTTTCTATGTTCAAAGAGCACCATTAAAATCCACATCATCAATTTTCAACCCTTTCTGACTTCATTTTTTATTTTTCATGGATTTACTGATTATTTTGAGCTGTATGACCCTGAAATTGAAGAGCATTTCAAATGAACTCTGAAAAGGTTGAAAGTTGGCATGGTATCCTCATTTGACCCACATAGCATGTGCAAGAAAGTGGAGAGGGTTACGGCAAAAACTGGATAAACTTCGTGTACAAAACGGACAATCTCTTTCGAAGTATTAGGGTTTCATACGGAAATTCGTCTGTTACAAAGGGATTTCATTTTTTGAACTTATTTGAAGTCCGTCATTTTTCTATGTTCAAAATGCACCATTCAAAGCCACATCATCAATTTTCAACCCTTTCTGACTTCATTTATTATTTTTCATGCATTTACTGATTATTTTGAGCTATAAGACCCTGAAATTGAAAAGCATTTCAAATGAAGTCTGAAAAGGTTGAGAGTTGGCATGGTATCATCATTTGAGCCACATAGCATGTGCGAGAAAGTAGAGAGGGTTACGGCAAAAACTGGATGCACTTCGTGTACAAAACGGACAATCTCTTTCGAAGTATCAGGGTTTCATAGGGAAACTCGTCTCTTACAAAGGGATTTCATTTTTTTGAACTTATTTGAACTCCACAATTTTTATGTGTACAAAATGCACCATTCAAAGCGACATCATCAATTTTCAACCCTTTGTGACTTCATTTGTTATTTTTCATGCATTTACTGAATATTTTGAGCTATAAGACCCTGAAATTGAAGAGCATTTCAAATGAACTCTGAAAAGGTTGAAAGTTGGCATGGTATCATCATTTGACCCACATAGCATGTGGAAGAAAGTAGAGATGGTTACGGCAAAAACTGGATGCACTTCGTGCACAAAACGGACAATCTCTTTCGATGTATCAGGGTTTCATACGGAAACTCGTCTGTTACAAAGGGATTTCATTTTTTTGAACTTATTTGAACTCCAGAGTTTTTCTGTGTTCAAAATGCACCATTCAAAGCCACATCATCAATTTTCAGCCGTTTGTGACTTCATTTGTTATTTTTCATGCATTTACTGAATATTTTCAGCTATAAGACCCTGAAATTGAAGAGCATTTCAAATGAACTCTAAAAAGCTTGAAAGTTGGCATGGGATCATCATTTGACCCACATAGCATGTGGAAGAAAGTAGAGAGGGTTACGGCAAAAACTGGATGCACTTCGTGTACAAAACGGACAATCTCTTTCGATGTATCAGGGTTTCATACGAAAACTCGTCTGTTACAAAGGGATTTCATTTTTTTGAACTTATTTGAACTCCAGAGTTTTTCTGTGTTCAAAATGCACCATTCAAAGCCACATCATCAATTTTCAACCCTTTCTGACTTCATTTGTTATTTTTGATGCATTTACTGAATATTTTGAGCTATAAGACCCTGAAATTGAAGAGCATTTCAAATGAACTCTAAAAAGGTTGAAAGTTGGCATGGTATCATCATTTGACCCACATAGCATCTGCAAGAAAGTAGAGAGGGTTACGGCAAAAACTGGATGCACTTCGTGTACAAAACGGACAATCTCTGTCGAAGTATCAGGGTTTCATACGGAAACTCGTCTGTTACAAAGGGTTCATTTTTTTGAACTTATTTGAACTCCATAGTTTTTCTGTGTTCAAAATGCACCATTCAAAGCCACATCATCAATTTTTAACCCTTCTGACTTCATTTGTTATTTTTCATGCATTTACTGATTATTTTGAGCTATAAGACCATGAAATTGAAAAACATTTCAAATGAACTCTGAAAAGGTGGAAAGTTGGCATGGTATCATCATTTCATCCACATAGCATGTGCATAAAGTAGAGAGGGTCACGGCAAAAACTGGATGAACTTCGTGTACAAAACGGACAATCTCTTTCGAAGTATCAGGGTTTCATACGGAAACTCGTCTGTCACAAAGTGATTTCATTTTTTGAACTTAATTGAAGTCCGTCATTTTTCTGTGTTCAAAATGCACCATTCAAAGCCACATCATCAATTTTCAACCCTTTCTGACTTCATTTGTTATTTTTCATGCATTTACTGATTATTTTGAGCTATATGACCCCAAAATTGAAAAGCATTTCAAATGAACTCTGGAAAGGTTGAAAGTTGGCATGGTATCATCATTTGACCCACATAGCGTGTGCAAGAATGCAGAGAGGGTTACGGCAAAAACTGGATGCACTTCGTGTACAAAACGGACAATCTCTTTCGAAGTATGAGGGTTTCATACGGAAACTCGTCTGTTACAAAGGGATTTCATTTTTTTGAACTTATTTGAACTCCAAAGTTTTGCTGTGTTCAAAATGCACCATTCAAAGCCACATCATCAATTTTCAACCCTTTCTAACTTCATTTGTTATTTTTGATGCATTTACTAAATATTTTGAGCTATAAGACCCTGAAATTGAAGAGCATTTCAAATGAACTCTAAAAAGTTTGAAAGTTGGCATGGTATCATCATTTGACCCACATAGCATGTGCAAGAAAGTAGAGAGGGTTACAGCAAAAACTGGATGCACTTCGTGTACAAAACGGACAATCTCTTTCGAAGTATCAGAGTTTCATACGGAAACTCGTCTGTTACAAAGGGATTTCATTTTTTTGAACTTATTTGAACTCCACAATTTTTATGTGTACAAAATGCACCATTCAAAGCAACATCATCAATTTTCAACCCTTTGTGACTTCATTTGTTAGTTTTCATGCATTTACTGAATATTTTGAGCTATAAGACCCTGAAATTGAAGAGCATTTCAAATGAACTCTAAAGAGGTTGAAAGTTGGCATGGTATCATCATTTGACCCACATAGCATGTGGAAGAAAGTAGAGAGGGTTACGGCAAAAACTGGATGCACTTCGTGTACAAAACGGACAATCTCTTTCGATGTATCAGGGTTTCATACGGAAACTCGTCTGTTACAAAGGGATTTCATTTTTTTCAACTTATTTGAACTCCAGAGTTTTTCTGTGTTCAAAATGCACCATTCAAAGCCACATCATCAATTTTCAACCCTTTGTGACTTCATTTGTTATTTTTCATGCATTTACTGAATATTTTGAGCTATAAGACCCTGAAATTGAAGAGCATTTCAAATGAACTCTAAAAAGGTTGAAAGTTGGCATGGTATCATCATTTGACCCACATAGCATGTGGAAGAAAGTAGATAGGGTTACGGCAAAAACTGGATGCACTTCGTGTACAAAACGGACAATCTCTTTCGATGTATCAGGGTTTCATACGGAAACTCGTCTGTTACAAAGGGATTTCATTTTTTTGAACTTATTTGAACTCCAGAGTTTTTCTGTGTTCAAAATGCACCATTCAAAGCAACATCATCAATTTTCAGCCCTTTGTGACTTCATTTGTTATTTTTCATGCATTTACTGAATATTTTGAGCTATAAGACCCTGAAATTGAAGAGCATTTCAAATGAACTCTAAAAAGCTTGAAAGTTGGCATGGTATCATCATTTGACCCACGTAGCATGTGGAAGAAAGTAGAGAGGGTTACGGCAAAAACTGGATGCACTTCGTGTACAAAACGGACAATCTCTTTCGATGTATCAGGTTTCCATACGGAAACTCGTCTCTTACAAAGGGATTTCATTTTTTTGAACTTATTTGAACTCCGGAGTTTTTCTGTGTTCAAAATGCACCATTCAAAGCCACACATCAATTTTCAACCCTTTCTGACTTCATTTGTTATTTTTGATGCATTTACTGAATATTTTGAGCTATAAGACCCTGAAATTGAAGAGCATTTCAAATGAACTCTAAAAAGATTGAAAGTTGGCATGGTATCATCATTTGACCCACATAGCATCTGCAAGAAACTAGAGAGGGTTACGGGAAATACTGGATGCACTTTGTGTACAAAACGAACAATCTCTTTCGAAGTATCAGGGTTTCATACAGAAACTCGTCTGTTACAAAGGGATTTCATTTTTTTGAACTTATTTGAACTCCATAGTTTTTCTGTGTTCAAAATGCACCATTCAAAGCCACATCATCAATTTTCAACCCTTCTGACTTCATTTGTTATTTTTCATGCATTTACTGATTATTTTGAGCTATAAGACCCTGAAATTGAAAAACATTTCAAATGAACTCTGAAAAGGTGGAAAGTTGGCATGGTATCATCATTTCATCCACATAGCATGTGCACGAAAGTAGAGAGGGTCACGGCAAAAACTGGATGAACTTCGTGTACAAAACGGACAATCTCTTTCGAAGTATTAGGGTTTCATACGGAAACTCGTCTGTCACAAACTGATTTCATTTTTTGAACTTAATTGAAGTCAGTCATTTTTCTGTGTTCAAAATGCACCATTCAAAGCCACATCATCAATTTTCAACCCTTTCTGACTTCATTTGTTATTTTTCATGCATTTACTCATTATTTTGAGCTATATGACCCCGAAATTGAAAAGCATTTCAAATGAACTCTGAAAAGGTTGAAAGTTGGCATGGTATCATCATTTGACCCACATAGCATGTGCAAGAATGCAGAGAGGGTTACGGCAAAAACTGGATGCACTTCGTGTACAAAACGGACAATCTCTTTCGAAGTATGAGGGTTTCATACGGAAACTCGTCTGTTACAAAGGGATTTCATTTTTTTGAACTTATTTGAACTCCAGAGTTTTTCTGTGTTCAAAATGCACCATACAAGAGAACTTATTTGTTATTTTTGATGCATTTACTAAATATTTTGAGCTATAAGACCCTGAAATTCAAGAGCATTTCAAATGAACTCTAAAAAGGTTGAAAGTTGGCATGGTATCATCATTTGACCCACATAGCATGTGCAAGAAAGTAGAGAGGGTTACAACAAAAACTGGATGCACTTCGTGTACAAAAGGGACGATCTCTTTCGAAGTATCAGGGTTTCATACGGAAACTCGTCTCTTACAAAGGGATTTCATTTTTTTGAACTTATTTGAACTCCACAATTTTTATGTGTACAAAATGCACCATTCAAAGCCACATCATCAATTTTCAACCCTTTGTGACTTCATTTGTTATTTTTCATGCATTTACTGAATATTTTGAGCTATAAGACCCTGAAATTGAAGAGCATTTCAAATGAACTCTAAAGAGGTTGAAAGTTGGCATGGTATCATCATTTGACCCACATAGCATGTGGAACAAAGTAGAGAGGGTTACGGCAAAAACTGGATGCACTTCGTGTACAAAACGGACAATCTCTTTCGATGTATCAGGGTTTCATACGGAAACTCGTCTGTTACAAAGGGATTTCATTTTTTTGAACTTATTTGAACTCCAGAGTTTTTCTGTGTTCAAAATGCACCATTCAAAGCCACATCATCAATTTTCAACCCTTTGTGACTTCATTTGTTATTTTTCATGCATTTACTGAATATTTTGAGCTATAAGACCCTGAAATTGAAGAGCATTTCAAATGAACTCTAAAAAGGTTGAAAGTTGGCATGGTATCATCATTTGACCCACATAGCATGTGGAAGAAAGTAGATAGGGTTACGGCAAAAACTGGATGCACTTCGTGTACAAAACGGACAATCTCTTTCGATGTATCAGGGTTTCATACGGAAACTCGTCTGTTACAAAGGGATTTCATTTTTTTGAACTTATTTGAACTCCAGAGTTTTTCTGTGTTCAAAATGCACCATTCAAAGCCACATCATCAATTTTCAACCCTTTCTAACTTCATTTGTTATTTTTGATGCATTTACTAAATATTTTGAGCTATAAGACCCTGAAATTCAAGAGCATTTCAAATGAACTCTAAAAAGGTTGAAAGTTGGCATGGTATCATCATTTGACCCACATAGCATGTGCAAGAAAGTAGAGAGGGTTACAACAAAAACTGGATGCACTTCGTGTACAAAACGGACGATCTCTTTCGAAGTATCAGGGTTTCATACGGAAACTCGTCTCTTACAAAGGGATTTCATTTTTTTGAACTTATTTGAACTCCACAATTTTTATGTGTACAAAATGCACCATTCAAAGCCACATCATCAATTTTCAACCCTTTCTGACTTCATTTGTTATTTTTGATGCATTTACTGAATATTTTGAGCTATAAGACCCTGAAATTGAAAAGCATTTCAAATGAACTCTAAAAAGGTTGAAAGTTGGCATGGTATCATC